>NW_015971384.1:0-16030 GCF_000769745.1 Penicillium expansum
GACTTTGGACCCTCCTTAGCGTCTTGGTGGGTCTAAATGGAGGGTCACTGCCAGGTCTAGATAGTACCTTATATTATAAGATAGAAGCCTTTTATAAGCTAGTTTAATATATAATCTAATAGGCTAGGTAGGCTTTAAAATCTTATATAAAGTAAAGCTTTAATTAATAAAGCTTAATAATATAGATCTTTCTCTATAACTAGTATTTTTAGTATAAAATTATAATTTAATTTACTTCCCTAACTAGGGGGGGGGGTAAGTATTTAAAGCTAAATATTAAGCTTTAAGATTACTCTCTCTAGTTTAAAAAGGACTAAACTAGCTACTATAAAGCTATTCTTAATTATCTCTAATTTAAAAGCTTTAATTTATATAAGAGGGTATACTTTAAAGAAGTTAAGTTTATTAATATAATTAATCCTATTCTATATTTTAGATTTAATTATCTAGCTATATATATATTTTAATACTATAAAATAACTAATATCTAAAGGTTATAAAAGATAAGATAAATATACTAGTATATAGATTAGTATTACCTTATTTTACTTATAAATTTTATTAAATTTAGGTATTAAATAACTTCTATAACTATTAAAAATTAAAAGCTAGTATACCCCCTTAATATATAAAGTACTAAGAATAAAGAGCTTCTTAAGCTAATAAAGTTTAATCTTATTAGAGGTTTAGTTATTAAGACTAACTTTAAAGCGCTAATCCCCTAAAAGGCTATTAATCTATAATTTAATAAAGACTTTACTTTTAAAAATTATATATAAAAAAAGGGCCTATCTAGAAGTATTTATATATTTAATAACTATTATCTATTTATAATTTCTAGATTATAAAACTAGCCTCTAACTATAATATTCACTCCTTATAATAACCTTTATAGTTATAGTTAATCCTATTATAAAACTAATCTTATTAAAGTTATAAATATTATTAGGGTTAATTCTAAATTAAATAATTATCTTTTAAACTAGATTAAACCACTTAATAATAATCTTAGGATCTTTATATTTTATACGCTTATAGTTATACTATTTTAAAAACTAAGAGGATAAAAGAGGGTATCTTTTAATAAAATTTATAACCTAATTTTTACTAACCGAAAGAACTAAGGTAGTTCTATACTTTTAAAGTAGAAGATCTACTATTTCTCGTACTATAAAGGGCCGGGGGGCTACTCTATATTAATCTATAGAGAGAATCCATTTTTTAAGAGATTCCTCCTTAATTTATATTAATTTGCGTAAGTTAGCGCGAGAAATCGCGCGGTATTATATACCACTAAGCCGGTGGCGGAGAGTTATACGCGGGACTTTATAGGTACGAGCAGTAAGAGCAATAGATATAATATCTCTATTTTTAATAGCCTAGATAGCTAATAAAAGCCTACCCTCTTACTCAGTTGAATTTGTAGAGCGTTGAGAGCGAATTGGTGGCATGGTGGATGGTTGAAGAAGAAAGGGTTAAATTAATTGACGCGTTTTTTGGTGGGGTGGCCACTAGCTTATGGTGGCCACTAGCTTGTGAAATACGTTAAGGACAAACAGAACCTCTGTTTGTCTTTGCAGCGGCATATATACTAGGCCCTAACTTCCGTTCGGGACCACAGACGTATCAAACCTATGCCACGTGAGGTGCACGTGACTATCACGTGCCAAGTATTTTGCTGACCTAATCCCTACCCGTTCCGAGATGAGGTCAGCAACCTCGGATTAAATCGCGCAAACCAACAAACCATAACCCTTGGTTGTCCAGGCTCCCCACGTCAGAGAGATGATTCGGTGTTGATGCCACCTTGAGCTTGCGTGCCTTGCAGTGGAGCACTGAAACAACCCAGTTCCACCGGCTCCTCTTACCCGCAAAAATCAAGATGTGAACAAGCTACTGTATGTTGAATTTTACAATGTGCCACTGACGCCTGCCCAGGCACTACAACATATATACATAGCTCGAGTCTACGGGTTACCTTCATCCATGCGTCGCTTACGTTTTATATCATGTTCCACGATAGCCGACAGAAAATATCCCATACCTAGTGAATGACGTCAGGTGGGATATACACAGAGCAATCAGAATTCGAAGAAATCGATCTCGAACCTTGCCCAGGATCAGACCCCCTGCATGTATCTACTCAAATTAAGCCGAGGGATTTTTATATACGGTTTCTCTGTGTTCTCGACTGGAATCATCACCGTTTGGGAAGCCAACTTTCACCGGGCTGCATGGAAGAGGAGTGTCCGTCTCAGCTGAGGAGCTAAGAGAAGACTGGACCGTGGACGGTGGACACTTGTTCCAGGTTGGCGCATCCAGAATTGAAGATCGATCCACACAACTGCCCACCAGTCCTTTTTCTATTGGCCGTTTCATCACGGGAGGTGGCCTCTGGACTTTTCTTTTACTTTGTTTTGTGTCTGCTAGGCTGGAGAGGGGAGAGAAAATATAGAAGCGGAAAGGTTGCTGCGGGGCAGGGAGGGGCGAGAGGCTTTATGGCGTTCACTATTTCGATATTGCTTCTCCGAGTTACTTCTCCGGCCCTTGCCTAGAAGGTATGCTGGACACAGCTGCGAGACTTTTGGATTCCATATGTACATTGTGGGCAGGTAAGCAGTACTACATGTACTAATTCTATATAGAATACCACTACGGAGTACGGAGTGGACAATACTACTTACTATATACTACGAGAAGGAATCATACTGCTATACTATGTGTAAAGTCTTGGGGCTAATTCGTAGATCTCCCTCCTCCTAAATACCTGGATATCCATAATTTACCTAATTTTTCCTTCCCTTTCCCATGGGTGAAAGTAACAGCCAACTCTGGTACCTCTCCGCCTCCCGAGGCCTGAAAAAAATAATAAAATAAAAAGGGAAACGGTTATTAAACCCTGGTACCTATGTCATTCGTTCATATAAAGAGTTTTAGCCCCCCTTCCCTTTTCATTATTCTCACGCCATAGTGATTGCAGCTGAGACCACCAAGAAGCTTTCACATTCGCTAGCATAGGACGCTTGTGAAGAACTCGAGCCGCCACTCAAATCAGAAAATTTCTGTCTCGCCACAGCTTCAACGGCGGGATTTGAATTATCCTTGCTTTAATTGATCAGAGGCTTGATCCACTGCAAGTTTATTTACGATTACCTTTCGTGATTTTACCTGAGACAGAGCCTGCAGATTGCAGATTGCAGTTTTATCTCTATCAATATTAAATATTGTACGGCATACAAGAATGTCAGGCAAGCCGATCTTTGTGGCTACGCATCCGCGAGCATGCTCGACAGCCTTTGAGCGAGTAAGAGATCCTGAGAGATCCTGAGAGATTCTGATAAAAGAATTTCATTCCAAACACATATCTAACGAACTACAGGTCTTCATGACTCAACGTGATACTATCCAATGTGTCCATGAGCCGTTCGGCGATGCATTCTACTACGGCCCGGAGCGACTCTCTAGTCGATTCGCAGGCGATGAACATGCACAAGCACGTCTGGATAGTGGATTCGCCAATTCGACATATAGAACCGTGATGGAAAGGGTGGAGCGAGAAAATACTCAGGTCCGACCCTCCTTTCTGCGAAATTTCTCGCGTTCTTACCCATCCCCCTCGTAATTGTCTTCATGTTCTCCTCTGTGGATCAAACATGAAGGCAGATTGCTTACCTGTTCACATTTTTTGTTATTTTGCACCGCAGATATAGCCCGAGGCAATCTGTTCCCCCTCCCCTCTACAAACTGTAGATCACCGACTGGCTTCGAAATACTGAAAGACCATGGAGTTCCACGCGGCGGAATGGAATATTTGCACTTTTTGAGGTGATACTTACCTTGTCACAGGGAAAGAGAGTCTTCATCAAAGATATCGACCACTACCTGCTTCCACCGAATGGCCAGCCCGCCAGTATCGCCCCGTCTCTACTGCGCATTAAGCGAGGAGTCGGTACCAACGGCGATTCGCACAAGGCTAACGGTGTGAACGGTGCCAACGGCACTACTCCCACCAACGGCCACTCCGCCACAAATGGTCACACCAACGGGGTCAACGGAGCCTTGAACGGTACCAACGGCACGGCCAACGGTGTAAACGGTCACGAGATGAATGGCCACACCAATGGAACTTCGAAGGAACCGTACCCGTACGACACGCCCACAGAGCCGGGCAACCCAACCGTGATGCCTCATGAGCTGCAAGAGCAGTTCCACTGGGCGTTCCTAATCCGCGACCCGCACTACAGCGTGCCGTCGTACCTGCGGTGCACGATCCCACCTCTGGACGAGGTGACCGGGTTCCACAACTACGACCCGCTCGAGGCCGGGTACGACGAGCTGCGTCGGCACTTCGATTATCTGCGCGAGAGTGGATTGGTCGGGCCGCGGGTTGCAACGCGCCCGGAGTTGAACGCCTCTGATGATGTGCAGGCGACGACTGGTGTCGAGGTGTGTGTCATCGATGCGGATGATATGCTTGACGAGCCGGCGAAGACCATCGAGGCTTTCTGTAACAGTACTGGTCTGCCGTACCGCCCGGAGATGTTGACGTGGGATACGGAGGAGGAACATGCTGTTGCTCGGAATGCGTTCGAGAAGTGGCGTGGGTTCCATAACGATGCCATTGAGTCGAAGGCTCTAGTGCAGAGAACTCATGTAAGTTTTTTAATGCCTCATTCTGGTGAAATGAGGATGCAACAGTATTGGGGACTTCGTGCTAACACTCTTCAGAAACGCGCTGTCAAGACCGAGGAGCAGTATGACGCCGAGTGGCAGAAGAAGTACGGTGAGAAGCAAGCTGCTCTCATCCGCCAGACAGTTGATGCCAACATGGCCGACTACCTGTACCTCAAGTCATTCGCCGTGAAGGTTTAGAAGAGGAGATTGGTGAGTCGTCTGTAGCGCAAAAGGCTCAAGAAATGTGTGAAATGAGAAAGGAAAGGAAGAAAAGGGGAGCCGAGGGGCACCTTACGCCATATCATTTCTTGTTCTCTCTGTGAGACATGAGAACGATTTAGTCCGGATGGCGCCATCTCCTCCACGGGGATTGGTTGATGATGACGATCTTTGCACTTGTTCTTCTTCAATGTTATTGTTATTTGCTGGTTTATTTTAGTTGGCTTACAATACAAGTAGTGACTATTCTTAAGGCTATTATTTTCACGTATGATATATAGTATGAGCCTGAGGTTGATGTTTTGATATTTACTTCCCGCCTGGGCAGTTCCTTCCTATTTAGGCCACATTAATAAGACAGTCTTTCCTCATCTTCATCCTTTCCCTTTACTTCTTACGTGTCCAGTAAATAGAATATGGATTCTTCGTTGCCTAAGGATGGCCGCTACTAACATCCTTCGTTGAGTGCCCTGAAGGCTTATCAGTCTCGGAATGGTACACCGCCAATTTACCCTATCCACTACCTCTGGCTCCGTTATATTCTCCTCTCCTTCAATTAGACTGTAAGATACCTATGTGAGACCTTAAAATACGTCATTGAACAGAGCTCCCACGCAAACGGTAAGAATGATCAAACGAGCACTGGTCTGAAGTTGGTGGAGGGTTCATGATACCCAAGGAAGAAACCACATATTATGTATCTCCAGTTCCACCTATCGTTCCAAAGACTGGGATGCTTTGTGATAAATTATGCGGTCGAAGGACTTTCAGAAGAACTTCAGATGCTTCCCTTCCCTTTAGTTTGGTAGCCCCAGTCATCACTTATTACCGCTGCCTAGATGCATTGAAAAGAGTGTTCTGTGCACTCCGACGCGAAATACAAGACCCGAGGTAAGGGCTACAGGACCTACAATGGCCAGCCGAACAGTCATTACTAACATTCCCGTTAACAGAATCATAAGATTTTCGAGGTACCAACATATGACTTGATGTACAAATATGAGAATTGTATTCTTTCAAGTGCCAAAATTGTTGATTAAAAGGTCAATCCAACAGCATGGCCGTCTGACGCAGTGCTGCGCGCCCTATTTGTGAACCTTGGCGCTAGCCTTGAGTGCACTGTTCGGGACGTAGAGAGGCATCGAGTCCTCCCAGATAGAATCAGTAAGCACACGCTTATTCGAGCCATCAGCATTCATAACGATGATCTGACCATAAGGCTGGAACGTCTGATCATAGAGAGCACACTCATACTGGAAGCCGAACATGCCAGAAGAGAAGGCAATGCGACCATCCCAGGTCCAGACGGCGTGAGCATCATTGGCACCACTGCTAGTGAGAACCTTGACATCAGTTCCATCAGGACGCATAGTGCAGACATCGTAATTGTAATCACTGGTCTTGCGAGTGAAGACGATTCTCTTTCCATCGGGGGAGAAGGAAGGCAGGTTATCCCACTCGGTGGTCAAAACAGAGGTTTTTCGAGTCTCCAGATCTAGAACACGGAGTCCGAGCTGGGATCTGTCGCCCATAGTGGAGTTTGTTCCCCAAATACGGAAGACAATCTTCTTTCCGTCGTGCGAGAAGCTGGGGAAGCCAGAGTTGATCACGCTGCTGCTGAGGGTTGTGTTGCTCTCGGTCAGGACTTCAGAGTATGTGCCATTGGCAGTGGCTCGTACAAGCCAGCCGCCGCCAGTTGCGCGACCTTGGAACCAGAAGCCTACTCCGAAGGTGACCCAATTGCCATCGGATGACCAGGCCGGGTTAAAGGCGCCTGCGGTGCCCATGGCGACTGAGCTGGCATCAATGAAGCTGGATTCCATGTCGTTGTAAATGAGGCTCTCATTGGTTCCATTGGCGTTGAAGGAAACAACAGAAGAGTTTCCAAGCTGTTTCTCGGTCAGAGCGATCTTGTTGGTGTTCGAAAGCTGCGGGAAGACGTCTGTAAAGCGGTATTCCCACTCCGAGTCCCAACTATACAGCTTCTTGTCCATAGGACGGATAGTCCAGGCGGTCTTTTCATAGACGACCTTCTTGCCGTCTGTGGACCAGGCAGGAGAGCGGATCACCTCGCTGGAAGTATTTACATACCCACCGGCAGTGGTGTGGAATCCTTCGATGCCGGAACCCTTGGCCAAGTAGGCGACAGTGCTGTTAGGAAGGTATTGAGGAAAGGTCTTCACGCCTGCTCCTTCGACTTCCACGCGACGGTCAGCGCCTGTGGAAAACTTCACCGAGACGAGAGTGGAGTTGGCGGAGTTGAGTGACTCGGGACGGTGAGCGTTCCAGGTATTCTCGCGAGTCATCTCATAGAAGAGAATACGCTCGCCATTAGGCGACCACTTTGGCGAACCGAGGCAGTAACCTGACTTCGACACAACGGGACGGAAATCAGACCCATTGGGGCGGATAGCGTAGATGGACAGCTCCTGGGTATGTTCCCAGCCGGTCACACCTTGGAAGATGGGGTCTCCATGTCCGTACCAGCCCGAGTTACGATCCGACGAGAAAGCAATCCATTGGCCGTCGGGAGACCACGCGGGGCGGAAGTAACCATTAGGAAGAGAATCATTAGCGGCGGTCGAGACGGTATCTGTGAGATTCCATTTCTTGCCACTCTCCAGATCCATGACCCAGATGTTGGCCTTGTAGCCATTAGCAGTGGACACATAGGCAATCTGCTTTCCATTCGGAGACATGACAGCGCTGTCCTCCACCGAGGAGGTTGCTACCAACTCCTCAAGGTCAGACCCGTCTGTCCGGACGCGGTAGATATCCGAATTACCATCGCCGTTTCGTTCTCCGGTAAAGGTGATCCATTCTCCATCGGGGGAAAATGTGGGGTGGTATTCGTAGATAGGGTTGGAGAGAAGAGGACGTTCATCGGTGCCATCGACGTTGGCAATATACAGCTCCGATGTCCCAGGAGCAATGCGGTTCATATAAAAGATGCCTTTCTTGTCGGAGGGTGCCTTGCGCGGTGTGTGCTCATGCGGTGGAGGCGTGCTCTTCTTTTCGAGGTTCATCTGCTCTGCATATGGGCAAAGAGCCAAAGCCGGCTGCAAGGCAAGGCCCAGCAGGGCAACTGAAGTGGAAAAACGCATGGTGAAAGGAAATGGGCGCACCACAACAGTTCAATTACCGAATCCCGTTATTTTCTGGCACTGCTATACTTATACATAAAACTTCTGCAGGGGGGAAATGCCTGAAGGACCGATCATTTCCATCCAGGGTTGTAATCCAATTCTTTCCTCCGACAGGCCCACCTTCGCGTAATGAAGTCCGCATTACTAGCGGGCCTTCATCTTATCTGATGAAGCAAGCTAGCGACTGACCACTGAGGAGTCTTGTACAATATTAACCCTTCATCTGATTGGTCTTATCAAGTGAAGCTGCAACTTGCAAGACTCGAAAGAAGGCAATGATCACCGTGGCTTGATATGGATGGAGAAAGTCTTTTCCGCTGGTCACCGGTAGCATTATTGTCGAACCTAGTTAGGACCGTGATATATCTTATCTGGACATTGGTCGTACATCTGATGCGCCTAGATACACTTACAACAACATCGAGGTATGCTGTATGCCGAGTCGATCCCGCAGTTTTCACGCACAATTGCCAATTCTGGAGATGTCAAATAGTGCTCGGATATCGGAGCGAAAAACAGAATGCCAAGTAAATCCGCACTGGAAATGCCTCTGGTCTTACTCAATATCCTGCTGACCCAGGTAACTCCGCTCATTTCGTTCGCCAATATAAGCCACCGGAATTTCAAGCTTGGAAGGTCCCCGGCCGACTCAATTCCCCGGCTTGGCAACTATTACCATTGGTTTGGCACACAGCAAAAACTTCCTCTTTCTGCATGTCCAACAGCGAAATCTTGAAATCCGTTGGACGTCCTCGGAGTCCGAATATCGGTCGGGACTACCGGATTGGGGGGGGTGAAGAGTCGATCAAGGGTGGAGCAGTCTCGTTACAGTCTTGGCACTGGGCTTGTCTTTTCGATGAAATGCCAAGTCTTGAGCTTGTTAATGGGTAAGGGGTCATGGACAAAGCTTTCTGTAGTGTGGCTGTTGACGAGGCATTTGCGCAAAATATAAGCAATAGGTTTTAAACCAAGTAGGAAGGCACGCCTAATATCCATATAGCTATTTCCAAATTGGGAAGTATGCAGGGCCTTAAGGTGTGGTACTGTCCATGCTCTAATAAAGTCGACTAACATGGGAAAGGAGGATGTTGATTGACTATATACTTCACACTCATCACTGGCAAACAATCGGTATTTCCTTTCGGGCCAATGATAACTCCAAAGGGCATCTTGTTCTTCCGTGCACCAATAAACTCGACCTTAGTGGTGGCCCCTTGAGCATTCGCGTTTTGCACCAAGTTTGTGGTCAACAATTGATGACAACCCCCGCGAACTTGCTGGCTGCCATTCTGACTGCTCCGCTTAGGCCATAGGGTCGAAAGGTAAATCAGTCTATGGCTGTAACCATTTAGAATACCATCCATTTGGCCTGCCTACCATCTCAGCAAGATGAAAAGGCATTGAAGACCTCTTTGATGTCTGGTGAGTAGCCATAAACGGTCTTCACAAGAGCGAGGGTGGATAAAAGTCGAGGCATTTCGTGGAAATTAGCAGCCAGAGAGCAAGAATCAACCACAGTGACTGAGGCACGCAATCAGCAACGGCGGTTCTCCCTTTGTTGCCCATGCAGTAACTCAGGACTGCTTGTCTGGGCTTCGCGCATCCCCAAGCGTTCTAGCGAAGCTATAGACTTGAATTTCAAGACATCCTACCAACTTGACGATAAGAATGGAATAAAATGGGAGGTCTTGACATTTCTCCAGCGGTAAAGGTAGATAAATGTGACAAACCATGATGATGGATCTCGCAGATGCTTGCGCCGATCACAGAAGCCTGCTTAACATAATCGTTGGTAAAAGCTTGCTTGTGAGGTTGTTGCGACACACTTACTGCTAGCTGGCCCGTCGCTGATGTGCCTAGTCTGTCTTTGGCTGCTCTAGATATATACGTTTATCGTGTGGGATTAGCAACATACTCCAGGGCACTCTGAAGATGTAAATAGATGAAATTGAATGAATATAGGAAGGAGAGATCCAACCCAAGTATTTATATAGTGACTGTCCAGCCCAGCGTAGAGACGTTGATGGAACACAGCTGTCAGAGGTTGAAGAAAGGAAACAATGCCATAGAGGGCCTAAACAGCTAGGCTATTAAATAGCAATCCTCACCGGCATCTAAGAAATGATAGAGCCTAGGTTTCAATATTCTAAAAACTCAAACAACTTCTAGCGTCAAGAACGCGTAGATCCAAATAACTGGCCTTGAAATCATATAATTCGTTATGGCCAAGCATATAAACTCCTCATCTAGCACCATACAAACTTATCAAGGAAACTTGCATTTGCAGACTACCTGCAAGCAAGGCATTGAACCCCCGGCTGAAACAGCCTAGTAAGAAAAAGAAGATACATATGGATTGTATCTTCATCCAAAAGTACAAACAACTACAGGAACCAATCTATCCAAGCCAATTTCCTTCATACCGCACTGTAACCACCCCGTGAGCCCGCTCCTTGCAGAGTATTGACCACCCGACGGAGCCAGTCCTGGAAGAGGTAGGGGATATCGCGGATGGTGTCGCCGTGAGGGAGCAGGTCCCAGCCACGGGCACCGTAACGGTTGTAGTTGAGCCAGGAGCCGAAGATGAGGTAGGCGGCGATGCAGAGGAAGGCACTGGATGGGATTATTAGCAGGGTGTTTCAATGTGGAAGCAGGAATAAGAAAAACTCACATGATAATCAACCAGGTAAAGAAACCCCAGCTGTTAGAGCTGGGAGCATCGCCCTTCTCCTTCTCGTACTCGTCGCAGGCGTACTTTGTGCGCCAATCCAGTCTCAGTATGTAGGTATCATCATCCGACGGACCAAAGCTCTTGAACTGCAGACTACTGCTGCTGTTGCCCGACGGCGCACTACCTTCCTCGCCCTCCGCTCTCCGTCGTCGCTCCTTCGTCTCCGGGTCCGCTTCAAGCGTATGCACGCCTTCCAGTCCAGAACGCTCGTGGTCGCACTTAAACTCAATAATAGCGCCTGCCTTCTTGGCCTTCTGGTCATTGCCATCTCCCTTGTATGAGCCACCTTCCAGCTTAACGCGCAGACCCTCGGTTTCCGGGTCGATATCCTTCAATCGCTTCAGCTCTGGGTTCTTGGAGCCCTGGCCAACGGGGTCAAGGCCGACGATTGGGAAGCCGAATGTAGAGCCACCATTTCCGTCCTTAGCTGTTCGGTGCACGAATCCGCAAACTAAAACGATACATCAATTAGCGTGATAATCCCCAGGCAGAAGACCACTTCAACATGGTCGCGTCATGTCGACCTGGCACGTACCATTTTTGCTAGTTCCGCACGTCGCATCGCCGTACCGGGCAGCACCTCCGAGAATATTACAGATATTCAATCGGTAGGTTGTATTCGTCACGAAGTCATCCGTGGTCACGCTGTGAGTCAACTCGTGGACACCTTTTAGGGGACTGAGATCGTATTTGTAATTGTCGAGCTTGATGTGCGCGCAGTCGAAGCCGGATGCGGATGCCAGGCTTGATAGGAAGGTGGAGAGGAGGAGTGAAACTCCGCTTGATTGTATTCGCATTTTGATGAATGTGCCGCTGGCTGGATCGCGAAGGGTCGGGTGGATCGACGGATGAAAGCTGGGATGAGGCTTTTGCGCGGGATGGAGCTCGATAGCTCAGGTGGAGATGGTCACGAGGACAAAGTTTACACAGGACAAGTGTGACCAGTACAGTTAAACCGAAATTGGAGATATCTGGTTACCTGGTTACCTCCTGGTTCGAAGGTGGTCCCTGTGAAGTTGAAAGGTGACGATGACGGGGTTCCTGCGGAGGTGTTTCGTTTCTCCGGTGGCGGTGTTTTGGCACTAAAAGGTGATGCCTACACTCAACTCGAAATGAAGATGCCTCGAGGTATTTGTAACTATTTCTGGAGTTTTAAGGACTTTTATCATAATTGATTGTTTTTTACGTTTTTTTTTATAGAAAGTAATAGCTACTATGATGTCACCCAAGTACCCAATGGCCTACCCAACTCGATATATGGGTGTAAAGAAGAATATAAGCAAAGTAGAAGAACTGATATATCTGAGAAAGAAGCAGAAACACAGCCTAATAATACCTTACACTCTGTATATATATGTACACTGTATAGATCGTCTCCCACGTACAAATATCAACACTCATCTCATCGCCACGCACGGACCACCCACTCAAACCCGATATCAAACCCGCCAACTAACCAACCCGCAACGAGGACAAAAACAAATCCCAAACACAAAAGAACAGACAAATCCCTGAAGACCAACCCAATACCCCTCCACAAGACAGTCAAAATGGTGCAGCCACGTATGGTAAGTCAACCCCCACCAAGCTCAACCGCGACAAACCCCGCCAAAGCCCAGCTCTGAAGCTAACCGGACCAACGCGCAGCTCACAAAAGCGGACGAGACGTCTGCCAATGATGAAAATGAAGTCCGTCGTGAGGATCAGGAGAAGATTAACCGGTTCAGTCGGTTGCATCAGCGCGAGACTGTGCTCGAGGAGCAGTTGAAGGGGAAGCAGGTATGCAGTTTTGATTTTTGAAGATCCTTTCTCAATTTGATATGTTGCTAACTGGTTTATAGAAGGATAAGGAGGATTTGGAAGAAGTTTCGATGGAGTTGGAGCTTGCTGATGAAGATGAGCTTGTGCCGTAAGGAATACCCTCTTGCCATCTCGTTTTTCTTTTCTTTCACTTTTGACATATGTTCCATTGTGGCTCTTCTCTGCCACTGAAGAATATTACGAAGAAATCGAAAAGTCAAAGAGCAAGGAAAGAAAGGAGATCATCACTAACAGCCTTTCCAGCTACAAAATCGGCGACTCATTCTTCCAACTACCGCTATCAGACGCGCAGGGAATGCTCTCGACATCAACAGAGAAGATTGATGCAGATGTCTCCAAGCTGGAGGACACGCTTGGTGACTTGCGCGAGGAAATGCAGGAGCTGAAGGTTGCGTTGTATGCGCGGTTTGGTCGGAGCATTAACCTGGAGACTTGATTTGATGAATCGGATGTATTACCACCCTTACTTTTTGTCTCTTGGGACTTCTTTCTGATTCTTTTCTATTATCTATCTGAAAAATGGGGAGATGTGACAATCTTCAATTGTCTAGATTAAATACGGTGAATGGATGAACTTGATGATAGGTTAGATGGCATGGCATCTGCTTCATATCGACTATAGTCATGAGTACATGGAGGTATAAATATGTAAGTGGAGCAGGATATTATAAATCAGATGAGGACCACAGCTCGTCAATATCATTCAAACAAAACACGACAGTCAAGAGGTATCTAAGAAGGCGAGAGAAACAAAAAATAAGGAGAGAAGAAGAAAAGGTAAAAACAGGAACAGGAACCGCCAACGAAACAAGTAGGCAAAACAAATGGCTCCACAAACCTGTGGCATATATTTAGGAACGGCACAGGATTCCCCAAGAATCAACACAGATAACGCCTATTCGCCGGTGCAGTGATGCCCAATCATCCGGCTCGGGGTATTTGACCAGTTCACAGATTCAAGACCAACGTGAGGGAAATGCAATAAAACTTAAGTCATGACCACACCTCTGTTCGCCGATGATGTCATGGGCCTCGTACAGGAGGGATGTATGTATGGCGCGCGTATGTGTTCTCTTATGTGTTTCCCGTGTGCGAAAAAAAAGGGGAGATCAACGGAACTTCGCACGGCAGCGGCCCATGATCTCGTTCTGGCAAACAAGTTCGGCGCTGAATTCACTGCCGTCTAGCGTAAGGTAGATATCGAAGTAGACACGGTAGAAGATGCCCTGGGGTGTGTCCATGCGCTCAAAGTCGGTCTCGAGGTTCTTGCGTGATAAATCGGATGTGAGTGTGACAACTTCCTTGATGCCTAGCGAAAGTATTAGTAATTTGTACAAGGGAAATGGAAACTCTCAACTTACGTGGATCCTTGGTGTACTCGGGGCAGACGTCCTCGTCACAGGCGTATAACACGTCCTCGTACATGAGGGTGGCGCCAGGCGCAACTTGACGGAAGAAGCTGACCTTGACTGGTTCGCCAATCCTGACACGCTCTCCCTTTTGGACGAAAATCTGACGAGTGTACTTGCATCGATCGCGGCCATCCAAACTGGGCACACGGTACTGTTCCGGGTGATAGCCCTCCTTGAATGGCTGAAGCGTGGCCATAAGGTAGTGCCGACGTGCTACACGGTGTGTGATGACCCGCTCGGTGATACCTGCGGTGACTGCGCCCTTGACGATCGCAGCCACAGAGTCCATCGGGCGGACCACCTTTGTCTGATACTGTGGGGGCACGTGGAGCTTGATCTGCTGGAAGAGGTATTCTGAAGCACCGAATCCACCGACGACCAAAACATTCTACAAACTTGTTAGCTCTGCACTGGAGACTAGGTTGGGATGCTCTTACCTGGATCTGACGGTTCTGTGCTTGAATGGCGATAATCTGGTTGCGGACCAACTCGAGGATACGGTTCACGACAGGCTCGAAGCACTGAAGGATCTCCTCGTTCATGAAAGTCATGTAACCCTCCTCAATACCGGCATCGGGGAAGTCGGCCTCGATACCCACATCCACTGCCCATTTTTGCCCGTTGTTGCGGAAGTCGGCCTTGATACGGTTCTCAAAGTCCATGATACACTTCGCGTAGACCTTGCCCGCAGTTCGAGAGCCATCTGGCAGCTTCATCTTACGGATCTTCGCCCGTAATATGTTACTGAAATTCCGATTCAGTGCTGTTGAACCACACGAGTCACCAGACCCGGCAGTACATTCCATCACACTGAAAGGCTGCTCTTCCTCAACCTCGTACGCAATCAAATCCACGGTACCACCACCGCAATCCACAATCAAAATAGCGTCGCCCACCTTCAAGTTGAGCAGTCCACTCTTGGCACAGAACAAGGCCGCTGCCTCAGGCTCTGAGACTAGGGTGAGACGGTTATCGTTCTCGTCGCGCAAGAAGCCAGCTTGAATAGCAGCGGTCCGCGTCGCGGCCTTGCCAGCGTCGTTCCAAATAGCCGGTACCGTCAGGTAGTATCGGATATTACGTTCCTCACGCGTGAACACCTCCCCCAGAGCCTTTTGCAGCTGAGCGCGAATGGCTTGTCGTAGCTTGAAGAGGTAATCGGCAGCGACATCGATTTCGGACTTGCCCGGGGGAAGGGGGGGCAGGTTGATGGGATCAATATAGGTGTTTCCGGAGAGCATCAGCTGGAGCTTGAACCACTCGACCTTTTGCACTTGGGGCTTGGGGTATCCGGTCGGGGCGAGAGCGTCGGCGATATCGGGGCCCCATCCTACAACCTTTTGGTATTGGTCGTAGTAGAGGACGGTAGGAATCTAGCAAAGAAGCCCGTTGTCAGACTCGCGTTCATGGAGTATACTTGTGAGTCATGCTCACCTTTTGTTTTGCGTGGGTTCCGGCGCCGGGCCATTCCGTGATGATGTCCTCGCTTGCTTGGTTGTTGGTTGCAAATGCATATGCGACACCCGAGAACGTTGTACCGAAGTCAATACCGACAATCAGTTGGGCCTTGCTCCGACCCCCACCCTCGACCTCGACAGCAGGGTTGCGCCCTGGATACTGGGTGTTAGACAGTGACGGTGGAACACTCGGGGCCATCTGCTGCTGCTGCATGCCATAGCCGGGTGGTCCGTTCAAGGGAGCATTTGAGTTGTATTGGAGGTTTGTAGTAATGGGCGGTGGCTGTTGTTGACCATGCGCCATTGGACTGGTTGGTCGGTTGTTTGTGTAACTTGGCGGTCGGCCTAACTGGGGCTGTTGTGGCTGCTGGTGGTTCATTGGGAGACTTGTTGTTGATGAACTGTGACCGGAGGGGGGTGGGGAACTAGGGGTGGGAGGGGCAATCGGGTTGGAATTAGGAGGAGGTTTATGTTTGTTCCTAAAGCCAAATGACTTAAATCGGGAACTCATGAGATCCATGTGAGGCAACAAGAAAGGGAAAAGAGTCAGAAAATGGGAAGGGGGGGGGGGGG